>NW_027042663.1:0-4941 GCF_036370985.1 Arxiozyma heterogenica | reverse complement strand
ACTGGTAGCGTCGCCAAAATATCTGTCCATCATGTCCGAATTCCCAACCAATCCTGTCCTCGTCCAAGCCATAAAGGTCGCTCAACCTTTCACAGGTTCAACTCGCTCAGTCTTTAACTTACGTGAATTTTTGTTATCCTTAGATTTAAAATTTGGTCTTCATCATATTACTGATGACTTCCGTAAAATTTGCATCTTTGCTGACAATATTGGAGGTAAAGCTACACAATGGTTCCTTAACTTCTCTGCTGATCATGATCTACATTCCATTTCCTACTCCACCCTGGTCTCTCAATTCACTGCCTCCTTTGGTGCACAACTAGATGTGTACGACATCAGTCGTAAAATTTGTTCATTAAAACAACATAATAACATCGACGGATACATCAAAGAGTTTTACCAGTACAAAAACCTGTTACCCGAGGGTGCCATGAGCGAACAGATACTCATAAGTTATTTTATTCAAGGGTTAAAACCCGACACTAGAAAGGCTGTCGTCTTACAGTCTCCGACAACATTTCATAAAGCCACTGAACTTGCTCGCAAATGTGAGCACTGCTTACTAGATCCAATTACGATTAATTACTCAGGTGACGTCTCACCTAATTCTGGTTCCTACCAATTAGATAGTGACGGTGATACTATTATGGCTATTCATTCTAACAACCGTTACCGTAGAGGTTATTCTACGCATTCTACTAACATTACATCTTTCAGGAGAGGAAGATCCCAGAACTCAGCTGATACCACTTCTTCCAATAAACGTGATAAAGAGGACCTTCGTCGTTTGTGCTTGGAATATAAACTATGCTTCAAATGTCGCAAACCAGGACATCAATCCAGCACTTGCCCACATGCGAGTTCTCGCTAAAAATACCGTTACTTCTCATTCCCATTTCTTTCCTTCTTCTTTATCCTCTTTATCAAACTCCCAAGACACAAATAAATCAAGAAAAAATAAATTTTTTTTCGAGAAAAGTGCTGGGTCACACACCCAATTAAAACACCCAGACGAGTATACAAAAACAAAATACATCGATACTACTACAATACCAGAAGTCACTACTATTATAACCACCACCAAGCCATTAGTAGGTACTCGACACGAACGTCCATGTATCGTTAACAAAATAAAGGTCCCTGTACTGTTTGATACAGGAAGTCCTACTTCACTGGTTAGTGAAGATTTAGTTGCCAAAAACGGATGGAAACCGTACACTGTCCCACCATTCATATGGAAAGGTGCTATCGCAGATCGAACCTCTACTACTACCAAGGCCGTTCAATGTAAACTTTTAGACAATAAGACATCATACGAATTCAACGCTTACGTCACTCCAGAATTACACAATCAAGTCATTGTTGGCAATCCTATCATCGAACATTATCCAGAACTACTTTCTACAACTAATAATATCACTAATTTCAATACTACAACTGACATTACCATAGGTGCTATAGATCAAATTTTTGACACAGACGTAGAAGAAATTTTTTGGTACAATTATCCAAGAATGAAAATCCAATCAACCCCCATCACCATGAACTTCCTATAGAACTTCAGCAAGAATTTAAAGACACTGTTACCAATGAATTACCGCCACAGTCAGGTACTCATACTTATAACCATACGATCGAATTAAAGCCTAATAGTCGTCCTCCTCGATTACCACCCTATCGCATGACCCCGGTACTAGAAAAAGAATGCAAAAAAATAATTCAAGAATTACTTGATAAAGGGTTCATTGTCGAGAGTAAAAGTCCAGTCTCATCACCAGTATTATTAGTAAAGAAAAAAGATGGTTCCTATAGACTGGTTGTAGATTTTAGACAATTAAATGATCTTACCATTAAAGACCCCTATCCATTACCACGAATTGATGATTTAATGACAAAAATAGGTGACTGTTCCATATTCTCTACACTTGATCTACATTCAGGCTATCATCAGATTCCACTAGCGGCAGACTCTGAAGAACTAACTGGGTTTACTACTCCCTTCGGTCATTATCATTACAAGGTTATGCCATTTGGTTTATGTAACGCCCCAGCAACATTTGCTAGATACATGCAACGCATACTTGGTGATATTCCACATGTTTTCGTTTACTTGGATGATATTTTAATTGCTAGTAAAGATTATGAAAGTCATATCCACGATCTTAGACAAGTTTTAACAAGATTACGGCAAGAGGGTTTAGTCTGCAAGAAAAACAAATGTTATTTTTCCCAATCTGAGGTACAATTTTTAGGTCATACATTATCCACTGCTGGTTTTGCTGTTCAACAAGACAAAGTTAAGGCTATCCAAGAACTTCCTATGCCTACTACTATTAAGAGTGCTCAATCATTTATGGGAATGATCAATTATTATCGAAAATTTATTCCACATTGCAGTAAGCTGGCCAAACCTCTTTTCGATTTTATTTCTAAGAAATGTCCGTGGTCGAAAGCTCAAGAAGATACCACGATCAAATTGAAAGCTTGTCTCACCTCAGCTCCTGTTCTCGTTCCGTTTGTCCCAGGTGATAATTACAGGCTTACCACAGACGCAAGTTATGCTGCTATAGGTGGAGTTCTAGAACGTTTATCAGCTAACGGTAAATTATTAGGTGTCATTGGTTATTTTTCGAAAACTATTTCCGATACTCAAAGTCGTTATCATATTGGTGAACTTGAATTATTAGCTATAGTTGAGTCATTAAAATACTTCAGATACTATTTACATGGACATCGATTCTTACTGCGGACCGATCACAGCTCTCTACTATCCTACCGAAGCAAAAAGGAACCTTCTCAGCGTCTATCTAGATGGCTACAGTACTTAGAAGAATTCGATTTTGATATTGAACATATTAAAGGAAAAAACAATGCTGTTGCCGATGCTTTAAGTCGCCCTCAAGACGATTCTGCTATTAATGTTTATCCACTAACCACGTTGTCCTCGATTAATCCACAAGATTGGTATGAATCATTACTCGAAGATCCATGGTCTGCTGCCATTTTAGTTTCCCTAGGCGTTGTTGATAAGGTCAATATTTCAGCCTCTGATGATTCACTTTATAAGAAATATCTTAAACGCATGAAGTTTTCGGCCAAAGCTCAAGAACGCTATAAATTTGATAGTAACATTCTATACTATGATTCTCGAATTTGTGTTCCATCCAAAGAACGATTTACACTGCTACAGTTATATCATGATAGTTTTTTACAAGGTGGTCATTTCGGTGAAACCACTACTATTAATAAACTTGCTCCACACTACTACTGGCCTTCCATGTCGAAAGAAATTAAGAGTTTTGTTCAAGGATGTTTACAATGCCAACTAATGAAACGGTATCGTCCAAAAATTAACGGTAAGTTACGCCCTTTAGATGTTCCATCAGGCCGTTGGATTGATATTTCAATTGACTTTGTTACAGGTATTCCAACATCTAAACAAGGTAATGATATGATTATGGTTGTTGTCGATAGATTCTCCAAACGTGCACATTTTATCGCTATGCAAAAATGTTATGGTTCTACCGGTGTTGTCCGTGCTCTTTTTCGCTATGTCTTCTGTTACCATGGTTTTCCCAAAACGATTGTATCTGATAGAGATATTAGGTTCGCAAGTGGTTATTATAAGGAACTCACTGACCGGTTACACATCAAGCTACTTAAATCCACCACGAATCACCCCCAAACAGATGGTCAAACAGAAAGTGTTAATAAAACACTCAATAGATTATTACGTACCTTTTGTCACAATGATCACACTGTATGGGATTTTTTCTTACCACACCTCGAATTCGTCTACAATTCAACTCCTCAATCTGCTATTGGTGCTGCCCCTTTTGAAATTGATATTGGTTTTATTCCGAATGAACCTCTTATGGATGTTGGTAATGACTCTTCAGCCAGAAATGATAGTGCAGTTACTCTAACAAAAAAACTTCAAGCCATTACTTTACGTACCCGTGATTACCTACAAGAACGGCAAGAAATGATGGAAACTCAGGAAAATCCTCATAGAAGCTCTCTTACTTTTAAGGTCGGCGAATACGTCTTATTAGATAGAGACATCTATTTTAGGGGAGGAAGGTATTTAAAAGTCCAACCTATTTTCATAGGACCGTTTAGAATTGTGAAGGTTTTTGATAATAATACAGTCGAAGTCGATTTGCCTTCTTCATTTAAAAAGAATAGGGTGATTAACGTAAAAAATATCAAAAGGTTTGTGAATGACAAAAGACGTTATCCTAAGGATTTACCAGCTACCGCCACAGAAAGAATAATGAGACTTTCAGAGATCATCGCTGTGACTGGTTATGACATTGAGTCACAAACCTACTACTGCAAGATGCAAGATGTTAATCCAGAGTTGATATGTGAGTACACCTTAGATGAATTTAACAAACTTCCGACTGATCGTCGCAATTCACTGCTATCAAACTTCAGAAATTTATCAGAACCTTTGGGAGAGGAAGGTGTTGTAGATCAACCTTGATATTATGATTGTAAAAAACGATTAGGGTTGAAAAATATTGTTAGGGTTTTGTGATGATTGTCAAGAAAAGTTCTAGTTTGGAATTATAGGACTTAGGGTTTGTTGATAAATCCCACATGATTGTTGAATACTATGTAACAAAATGAAACATTCATGAAACATTAAATAGCTAATTAAGGAGAAATGTATCTACGGTGACAGTCGTTACAGAACCTCAAATAAGAAACTATCAACCCATAGTTCATATATAAAGGACCAGTATCTTGGTATCTAAATTTATATGTTTGGTTGATTTATAAAAATATGTAGCACATTGTATAATACAAAAAAGAACAAGCAATAATCGTTTAATTCTCCTAGATATATATAACGTTCTTATATATTTGTTATTGCCCTTACTATTCGTTCAATAGTACTGTTAAAAAAATTGGTCCTAAGTCCAAACTATAACA